>NW_020312011.1:159231-163193 GCF_003144115.1 Tilletiopsis washingtonensis
CCCCCCTCTCTCTCCTTGACGCCGAGAGCAGGTGCTAGATCTGCTTCTAGCTCTAGCAGCCCTCTACGTCCTCGTGCGGCGCCAGACGCTGCTGGCAAGCAGACATCGCAGCTTGCTGGCGGGACGCATACGCGGCGCGGGAGACAATGCGGCGGCGGCGGCGGCGGCGGCGGCGGCACATGCATAGTGCTGACGCTGCCGTCGGCGCTGGCGGCAGCGGCAGGGAGCGGCCTTTGAGGTAGAGGAATTGGCAAGCCATGTTTCTCGCGGGCGGCGAGCGGGTCTACAAGCGGAAACTCTGTGGGGGATTGGTGGGGGGTAGCAGGTGGGGACAGAATGGGAGAGCTAAGCCAGGTAGCCAGCCAGGGTCTTTTCGATCGCACTACCTGGGAACCTCGTACCTCGGAGATGGGGGAATGAGGGGGAAGAGGGACCCAGCGTTTCAGGTGTGGGGGGGGGGGGGGACAGAAGGAGAGTGCCCAGCCAGTGGCGCCATCGCCCCCCATCCCTGCCACCGCTCTTCAGGGCCCGGACGTTGGGCTCTCTTTGCATCGCATCACGTCGCATTCACTCTATCTACACGCTCATCGCCTCGTCCTCCTCCATCGGCTGGGGATTGGTGGGGGGTGTCAGGTAGGGGACACAACGCGAGAGCCTAGCCAGTACCCCGAGACGGGTACCTCGTGAGCCCTCTGCAGCTCCCTCTCTCCTTCACAGCATACGTGTCGGCATTGGGCATCACATTGCGCGTTCCCTCGGCCCTTTACACGCTCATCGCCTCGTCCTCCTCCATCGGCTCCTCGAGCATCTCGCCTCTGGCCTTGCCCGTCGTCAGTTCCCTGCGAATTTCGGCGCCGATCGAGTCGTGCTTCTGCACGCGCAGCAGGTCGATGAGTGCCGCCTTCTGGTCTGGCGTCAGGTCTTGCTTGTATCTGCGCGGCGGGAGAGGGGGGGGGGGAAGCGAAGCGAGAAACAGCGTCGAGAGAAAGTACGAGGTCGCGCGCGATGTGAGGTAAGGGTTAGGGGGTCAGCCCACCTGCACGAGTTTCGCAGTGCAATAAGAGGAGGGGAGGGGGGTGAGGCAGAGACTCACCGCTGGCAAAAGACCAAGAAGCTCTGATGCCACAGCACCGGCATTCTCTTCGTGCCATCCTCCATCTTCTCGACGCCCATGTCGGGATCGGCAAAGCGGAGAAAGTGAAAGACGAGGGCATCGACGACCTTGTACGGCAGCGCATACTTCTTGTCGAGCAGCACGCGCAGGAAGAGCGACGTCGGGCCGCGGTAGTGCTGCTCGGCCAGGCGCAGCAGCGCCGCGGCAGAGTGCAGCACGGGGATGGAGACGCGCGAAATGACAGAGGAGAGAATGGCGGCTTCTTTGAGCGTGCAACCTCCCTGTTTTGTTGTTGGTTGCCGAAAGTGGAGTGGGGGTGCGCAACTCCGTCAGCAAGCGGTAGAAACACACTAGGAGCGCGCGCGGGCTCGAACTCACCTCGGTGAGCGGAAAGAGGACTCCCTTGAAGAAGGCCGCCGGCTTGTACACGCTCTTGACGAGACTCTCAAAGATCTGCGTCGAGCATTTGCCCGTCTCGTCGACCTCGTCTCTGAACTTGGGCAGCAGCACGAAGCGGTAGAACTTCTGGCTCTGCGCCGGCTTGAGGTTGCTGGCAAAGATGCGCGTCGCGGCCAGCGTCGCGTGCGGCGTCCACGTCGAAGGATTCGTCAGATAGACAATGACGTCCCAGTTGGGAAGCGAGGGGATAATCTTGAATGCCTTTGGCAAGGGACCGGATTTGTAGCGAGAGAGTAGATCGCCAACTCTTGATTAAAGCAAAGCGCCACTGGAGGTCAGCGATGGCGAAAACACCAAGGGCAAGTTGCCAAACCCTGCAAGGCCACTCCTCCCCCCCGCTTACATCCTCCTCCTGGCACCCATCTCCGTTCCATCGCATCGCAGGGAGAGGGGCTGAGTAAACGGCCCGCGGGGCGCCAACTCACTTGGTGTAAACCTCTGCCACTTTCTCATTCACGCCCGGCGGCAGCACTTCGCCCCTCTGTTGTCCATCGACGGCGCCCTGTCCAAAGCGAATGCCCTTCTTGCTCTCCTGCTCCGAATCGGCGATTTTCGCCATGATGAGCTCCGCCAGCGTGCCTCCCTGCGCACTCGTCGGGCCCGACGCGAAGCCATTCTCCTCGTCGAAGCGCGCCAGCATGGCGGCATCCTCGGGCGAAATCTCCTCGTACTCCTCCACTGAGGCATCGCCGAACTCATCGGAGCGAAGCGAGCCCGTGTCGCTGAAGCGCGCGTCGTCGTCATCGTCGTCGTCGTCGTCGTCGGAGGCCATGTGCTCCTCATGCGACACATGCCGCATCGCTCCTGCGGCGCGCGAAGAAGAGGCGGCACCTTGCTCGACGACGGCCGCCTCGGCCGCCTCCATCTCCATCTCCTCTGCCTGTTCGCGCGCCAGTCTCAAGATGTTTCGGCTCAGTGCCGCATCGACGAATCCGTCCTTCTTTCCCTTGGCCGCGCCTGCCGTGGAGCCCGTGATTCTGAGGCCTGCCTCTTGGCGCTCCTCCTCATCCAGATGCTCGCCCACCTGGGCCTCGGCGCGCGCTGCGCCGCTGCGCCGCCCAGCGCCCGCCTTTGCGCCGCCGCCGCGCGAGAAGCGCGGCGCGACGGGCGCGGCCGAGGGATCGAGCGGCAGGGGACGCTCAATGGGACCCTTGGGACCGGGTCCCTTGCGCTTGGGAGCAGAGGAGGGCGCGCGTGGCATGGCTGGGCGCGCAATTTGGCGGCGGGGCACGCAGCGCAAGAGCGAGGAGGGGGGGCTGGATGCGACGCAGGAGAAAGCGGGCGAGTTGAAAAGCTCTCCTCCCTGGTGTGGTGCGGGCGAGGAGAGGAGATGTGCGGCGAAGGAGACTGGACGCTGCTAGTCGCGCAGAGAGGTCAAGCTGGCTGAAGATGGGTGAGAGGAGGCTGAACAGCAAGCTGCTTGCGGCGCCGCGAGCGAGAAAGGCCAAAAGTCAGCGCCGCCTCCAGCTCAGAAGCCGCGGCTCAACCATGGCCTGGTGGTGCTCCCACGCCCAAAAATCGAAGGGCAGCGCACGTGACGCTTCCTCTGCAGGACGCCTGTCTGGCCTTGCCGTCGCGGCCTGAGGGGGGCCATGCGGTCGCAGATGGAATTGCGGGCGTCGACTGGCAGGAAGAGCAGCTGTGGCTTGCTGGTCTCCTCGCAAAGGCCTGGCTGCCAGAGGCAGATGGGCGAAACAAAAAGCAAAGGCCTCCATTCCTGCAACTGGAGGAGCGAGGGGAGAAAGAGCGGCTCAGCCAACGGCGAGGGAGCGATTTGTGCACGCGCGCGCCGCGCTGCCTGGCGCGGCGGCGGCGGCAGCACCTTTGCCGAGTGCGACTGCCTGGCGCGCGCGCCTCTCTCGACTTTCGCGATTCGCGCTTCGAGACGATCGTCTCCACCTCGCCTTCGGCCTTGTTCCCGACGCAGCTTGCTCACACGTTCCGCGCGTCCTTTTAGCCTCTCTCCATCTCTGCGGCGTCACTCAGCACTCCCACACCCCCTCTCTTGCCGCCTCGTTGCCTTCGCTCGCTCTCGCTGCGCCAGAGTCCCTCGCTCCTCGCTTCGCGCTTCTCGCTCCTCCGCTCCTCGGCTCCCCCGCTTCGACCATGGCGCCCTCGTCGCGCGAGACGTCGTCCAAGGAGACGCGCATTGCCATTGTCAATGCCGACAAGTGCCGTCCGAAAAAGTGCCGCCTGGAATGCAAGAAGGGCTGTCCGGTGGTGCGCATGGGTGAGTTGCTTGCGCGCGTGCGAGAGAGAGGAGAGAGGAGAGTAGAGGCAAACGGAAGGGAAGCAGATCGCGCTGCGGCAGTGTAAAGCCAAAAGCACAAAGGGCGAGCGTGGGCGCGGCGCACGTCTGCGGGCGGGGCAAAGTAGAGGGGAGGGGGGG
>NW_020312011.1:163843-166762 GCF_003144115.1 Tilletiopsis washingtonensis
CCCGAGAAACTCGTGTCGGGGGCGTGGGGGGCGCGGGAGGAGCTGCTGCCGCTTTGCCAAGAACGGCTGCGAGCCGTGATTGCAACTGGAGGTCGCTCGTAGCGTGTCGTTCCCCCCCTCCCCGGCGGCCTCTCCCTTCTGGCGCGCACTCGAGCAGCGCACGCGGCTGACCCTCGGCCCCCCAAACCCTCTGCACACCAGGCCGCCTGTGCATCGAGGTGACGTCCACGTCCAAGATTGCCACGATTAGCGAGCCGCTTTGCATTGGCTGCGGCATCGTGAGTAGAGATATGCGAGGGGGGGGGGGGGGGGGGGGGGGGGGGGGAAGAGACTTGCAGTCTGTGTGTTGCGCTTGTTGCCCTCTCTGACGCGCGGCCCATTTCGCACACACAAAGTGCCCCAAGAAGTGTCCCTTTGAGGCCATCACCATCATCAAGCTGCCGACGAACCTGGAGGATCAAACGACGCATCGCTACTCTGCCAACTCGTTCAAGCTGCATCGGCTGCCCGTGCCGCGTGCGGGCCAGGTGCTGGGCCTGGTGGGCACAAACGGCATTGGCAAGTCGACGGCGCTCAAGATTCTCGCGGGCAAGCAGAAGCCCAACCTGGGGCGCTTCGACGAGCCGCCGGACTGGCAGGAGATCCTCAAGTACTTTCGCGGCTCGGAGCTGCAGAACTTCTTCACAAAGGTGCTCGAGGACAACATCAAGGCCCTCATCAAGCCGCAGTACGTCGACCATATCCCGCGCGCCATCAAGGGCAAGGCCACCGTCAACGAGATGCTCGACGGCAAGCTGGAGCGCGTCGAGTCAAAGGAGGAAATCATCAGCGTGCTCGACCTCAAGCAGGTGCTCGAGCGCGACGTCAAGCAGCTCTCCGGCGGCGAGCTGCAGCGCTTCGCCATTGGCATGAGCTGTGTGCAGAAGGCCAACATGTGAGTTTGCGTGCGCGTCATGGGAGTGGGCGGCTTGGGGCTGAGGAGCGAGTTTGCTACCCCTTTGCTTCGCGCTTGCCCCATCTTCCCCCCCCCCCCCACACCTTGCTCACACCCTCCAAAAGGTACATGTTCGACGAGCCTTCGTCGTACCTCGACGTCAAGCAGCGTCTGAATGCCGCGCGCATGATCCGCAAGCTGCTCGACAACGACACGTACGTCATTGCCGTCGAGCACGACCTGAGTGTGCTCGACTATCTCTCCGACTTCATCTGCTGTCTCTACGGCGTGCCGAGCGTGTATGGCGTCGTGACGGTGCCGAGTCCCGTGCGCGATGGTGAGTGTTGGAGAGACACAAGAGGGGGCGAGGCAAGGGTGCGGCTGCTGAGACCAATTTCCCGCGCGCGCACAAAACAAACAGGCATCAACATCTTCCTCGACGGCTTCATTCCCGCAGAGAACATGCGCTTCCGCGACGAGTCGCTCACATTCAAGATTGCAGAGACGGCAGACGAGATTGTGCACCGCACGCGCAAGTTTGAGTACCCCAGCATGCGCAAGACGCTCGGCAACTTCCACCTCGAGATCGAGGGCGGCGAGTTTGCCGACTCTGAGATTCTCGTCTTTCTGGGCGAGAATGGCACGGGCAAGACGACGTGAGTTGCGTGCTGCAGCGACTCAAGCATGCACCTCCCCCCTGACGAAATGCACCACGCGCGCGCCAGATTCGTCAAGATGCTAGCCGGCAAGCTGGAGGCGGATCCGGGCACGCCCAAGCCTCCGGAGCTGAACGTCTCCTTGAAGCCGCAGACGATTGCGCCCAAGTTCCAGGGCACGGTGCGCATGCTGCTCATCAAGCAGATCAAGGGCGCCTTTATGCACCCGCAGTTTACCGCAGACGTCGTCAAGCCGATGCAGCTCGACAACATCATCGACCAGGACGTGCAGACGCTGTCGGGCGGCGAACTGCAGCGCGTGGCGCTCGTTATGGCCCTCGGCAAGCCGGCTGATATCTACCTCATCGACGAGCCTTCTGCGTACCTTGAGTGGGTATGCGCGGCCCCCTCTCCTTCCTGCATTGCCGCTGACTTCAACCTTGCGCAGCTCGGAGCAGCGCATCATTGCCGCACGCGTCATCAAGCGCTTCATCCTGCACAGCAAAAAGACGGCCATGATCATCGAGCACGACATCATCATGGCCACCTACCTCGCCGACCGCGTCGTCGTCTACGAGGGCCAGCCGTCCGTGTCGGCAACGGCCAAGCGGCCCGAGTCGCTGTGTGAGTCCTCCCCCCCCCCCACCGCGGGGTTAGCGCGGCCCAGCAGAGGAGGGGAAGAGGGGCAATGTGGGATGCGGAAAGAGTAAAAGGGGCGGCGCAAAGGATTGAAAGGTGGACTGACCCACACACTCCCTATATCTCTCTCTCTCTCTCTCTCTCTCCCCCCGCGCAGTGACGGGCATGAACAAGTTCCTAGCCGCGCTCGAGGTCAGCATGCGGAGAGATCCGACCAACTACGTGCGTGTCTTTCTTTTTTGCCTTGCTCTCCCCCTCCTCCCCTACTCTCGCCTCTTGTCAGCCAAATTGACCTTCTCCCATGCTCTGTCTCACTCCGCCCCTCCCCCCCCCCCCCCCCCCCCCCCACACGCAGGACGACGAGGCCTAAAGACCAGATCATCCTTGCACGATTGCACGGTGGGGGGCAAGGGGCCTTTTTTTTGCCAAAAAGACGGGAAAGGGAGAGGAGAGGGCAAAGGCTGGCCATCAGCCATGCGCGCACGCACGGCGCGCAACGCGCGACGCCGTTCGGGCCGCGCCCCTGTCCTTCTATCATCGGGGGGCATGGAGGACTTTCCTCCCCCCCTCCCCCCCTCCCCCCCTCCTTCCCCCTTCCTGTCGCTCTCTAGAGGTGCAATCTTTTCTTCTGCAGACCCCTCGCATTGAAGATTTCAGATCACCCTCGAGTGTGCAAGATTTGCATGGAAT
>NW_020312011.1:167072-172361 GCF_003144115.1 Tilletiopsis washingtonensis
CATCCTCCATCCTGCGCCGCGGCGCGCTCCGTGCGCCACGCCACCAAATCAGCGTTTCTTGAGCGCCGCAAAGCGCGCCTCCAACGAATCCACCTCGGACGCGGACGCGGACGCTGCGTTCTTCTTTGCCTTCTCCTCCTTGCTCGGCCCTGCGGCCGTCGCCGTAGTTGCCGCTGCACCGCCCCCGCCCCCGCCGCCGCCCGGCACCTGAGCGCCCGGCGTCTTTGGCGTGCCCGTCGCCGCTGCCACTCTCGCGTCGGACTGTGCTGCGATTGGAGCTTTGTCCGACAGTGCTTGTGCGGCTGTTGATTCGTCGCCTCCGTCGTTGACATGGTTGCCGGCGGCAGCAGCGGCATCGGCGGCGAGAGAGTCGGAGGGAAGCGACGGCGGGGCATCGAGTGTCGCTTCCTCTAGGTACGGCGAGGAAAAGGGCACGTTGTATGCTCGACAAACTGAGGTGGCGAGAGAGAGAGTAAGGAAAGGAACGAAAGGCACACGAAGGAATGTCAGCTTCCTCCATTCCCCCCCCCCCCCCAACGACAGCGCCGGGGGGGGGGGTGGGGGGGAGGCAGCCTGGCCCAAAAACCCAAGCAGAATACGTGCTGGCTCTCATCCCTGGCCCCCTTGCTCTTCACCTCCCACAACCAACCCCCAGCGCGCAGGCCTCGCGCTGCTCTCTCTCTCTTGGCGCCTCGTCGCCGCGCGTCCGCCTTGACAAACACTCACCTTCAGCAATGTAGCTATCGACAAAGCCCCTCTGCTGCACCTGAGCCTTGAGCCTGTCGGTGACTCTACTCGGCACGCAGCCATCGGCATTCTCCGTGGCTCGCAGCGCAAACTCGCGCGTGTACTTTGCCATGAGCATCTCGCGCAGCGCGTGCAGTTCGCGCAGCTCGGTGCGCGGCGCCGCGTGGATCAAGGCGCAGAGAGGCTCCAGGAGGGAGGCGTCTGGTTCCCGCCTTTGCCCGCCAAGGGAGGTGAGCAGGGGGGGCGCGGAGAAAAGGAAAGAAAAAGGGAAGAGAAGAAACATACCCGGGGAGATCGAGCAGTGCAAATCGAGCCTATGGGTGCGAAGGAGGCAGGCTTCAGAAAGGGAGAGGCAAGAGATGCAAACGCAAGAGAGAGATAGAACGCACAATGAGCATCTCAGCATACAGCTCGAGCACTTCTAGTAGCTCGACGTGGATCTTGG
Organism: Tilletiopsis washingtonensis; assembly: GCF_003144115.1. Lineage (NCBI taxonomy): Eukaryota > Fungi > Basidiomycota > Exobasidiomycetes > Entylomatales > Tilletiopsis > Tilletiopsis washingtonensis. Next base: position 168,265 of record NW_020312011.1, read on the forward strand.
GGTGGGGTGGAGGGAGGTGTGTCAGCGTGGCCGGGCCTCTTGCCTACTCCCGGCACCGGCTGCGCCCTCGCCGGCGCTTTTCCTCGCAGAGAGAGTAGCAGCCAGCCTCTCTCGAAGCTGTGGTGCCAAAGCAAACCAAATGGCAGTCCTACTCATCCAATCCATCCATCTCCTCGTTGCCCTGCCCTCACGATTGCCCTTTCCCTTTTTCCATCTCCTCACTCACATCCTCGGCGACGATGCCCTCCGTCTTGATGCGCGCCGTCTCGAGCTTGCCCTTCTCCACCAAGCTGGCCACGTCCCTGCGGTCGCGCTTGGCCAGCGTGGACTTCTTCTCCTGCAGCATGCGCAGACGCTGCACGACGAGCTTGAGCTGCACCTTGGTGCGCGTCGAGGAGGGCGCTGGCGGCATGGAGGGCAGGCAGGCAGGCAAGGGAGGAGGTGGTGGAGGGCAAAGATGCACGGACCACAAAGAGACGCGCCGCGCGCGCAGCTCAGAAGCAGCCTGCAGGCGCCTGCCGCGCGCCTCGCTGCAGTGGCAGTCGCGCCGAGAGCTCGATGCGCGCCTTCGCCTTATCCGTCTCACCACCATCCTCCCTGCCCTTCTTTCATGCCGAGCCTCGACGCACCCTCGGCGCGCGCCACCGCTGCCAGTGGTGCCGGCAGTGGCGCAGCGGCAGCCAATGCCGCGCTCGCCTTGCTTGCACACGGCAGCAGCAGCAGCAGCAGCAGCAGCAGCGACAAGGCTGCCTCAGCAAGCCACCAGGCGATCCATCTCGATGCTGCGCTGCTGGCGCGCTTGAAGAACAGTGTGCCGAATCTGGGTCCTAGCATCGGTGCGTGCGTGCGTGTGTGTGTGTGTGTGTGTGTGTGTGTGTGTGTGTGTGTGTGTGTGTGGGTCTTGCGCGCTAGGAGAGAAAGAAAGCGAGGCGGGGACTGATGCAGACGCATTTGGCAGAGCTCGCGGCGTTTCTCAAGGCCGACTTTGAGGCACAAGGATATGCCAATCGCATCTTGGACGCCACCTCCGAGGCTGCAGCAGGAGGCGCAGGCGGCGGCGCAGCAGGCAGACGCTCCGCAGCAGGCGTCGAAGCCAAGTCCGCCTCTGCTGCTGCTGCTGCTGCGACGACGACGACGACGACGACGACGACGACTGCGGCAACGCCATCGAGGCTCACCGTCTCCGCCTCCGCCTCTGCGGGTGCAACTGCGACTGCGACTGCGACGGCGACGGCGGCTGCGAAGGCGACGGCGGCTACGAAGCCGTGGACGCCTGCGCAGCCCTCGCAGCAGCCGTCCGAGCAGTGCGATGCCATCTCTTCGCCGCCGCAGCAGCAGCAGCAGCAGCAGCAGCAGCAGCAACGAGGGCAAAGGGAGAGCACGGCGGGCAAGGATGTCGAGGGAGATGTGTCGGTGGCGCTGAGCAGGTTGAATCTGGCCATTGACGATGTGGGCAGAGTGATCAAAGATGAGGTGAGTTGGTTCTTGCACGACAGGGAGAAAGTCGGGCAAGGAGGTGGCAAAGGGCGAGCAGATGAACCTGACTGATTGAGATGTGCATCTGCTACTTACTGCGCCGCAAAAAACACAGGTGACGGAACATGCGCCACTGTTGCTTTCGCACACCAACGCCATTCTCTCTCTCTCCTCTTCTTTTTCCTCCAGTCAATCCTCCCTCTCTTCTCTTCGCTCCTCTCTCTCTCTTCTCTCCTCTCGCATCTCCCTGCCCTACTCGACGCTGCAAACATCTCGCCGTCGCCTCGCGCGCGTCAGAGGCGCAGAAATGCTGCTGGCGCGCGCCGCGCGATTTGTGACGCTGGCGCAGAGATTGGAGAAGCAGATGCAGTGGCTTGGCATGACGGAGGAGGAGGGAGAGGCAAAGGGAAGGGGATTGGCTAGAGCGGCACTTTGTGTGAGGGAGCTTAGTGAGTTCCAAAGGAGAGAAGGAAGACAGAGGGAGGAAAGGGCAAAGCGGAGGAATGATGTGCTGATGCAACGAGTGATAAGCGGCACTCTTGGCGACGCCTGAGAGCGACAAGCCGAACTCAACGCAAGCCAACTCGGTGCGGAAGAATGGCGCTTCAACGCCTGCGTCCGCCTCTTCCTCCTCCGACGACGACGACGAAGGCGCGGTCAGCGACGCTTCTTCTTCTTCTTCCTCCTCGCATTCCGACGAGTCTAGCTCCGACTCGAGCAACTTCAGCGCGCACACGGGCGAGACGCTGCCTCTGACGCAGCTCGACTTCGTCAATGCCTACCTGCCGCTCATCGACGAATGGCGTCTGGGCGTCACGGACGCCATGGAGGACATGGTCGTCCGAGGATTGCGCGATTTGGTATGTGGTCCCCCCCCCCCCCCGCCCCGCCCCGGGCCTTTCCGTCTTCGCCTTCATTGCTGATGACATGGTGTGGTGTGGTGTGGGGGAAAAACAGTCGCCAGCTCTCCTGGCAACGTCTTTGCAGACGGCCTTCAACCTCGCCCAACTGCCCGCACTCGTGAGAGATCTACTGGCCGATCTGACAGATGTGATCCGTGAACGAGTGCGTGCTGCATTGGACGTTGGAACGTTGGCCAAGGAGACTGGTGTTCGCGGTACGTCATTGCTCCTCCAGCTGCCAGGCTTCATTTTCCTTCTCTTGCGTATTGTCGCCCGGAAGCTGACGCTGATCGGGTGATCGTCTTGGCAGAGCCTACAACCGCGCCCACGCCCTCGTCGTACGCCTCCTATCGTTCCCGTCGCAACTTCACGCCCGCACCCGCGGCCGACGTGGGCGCGGCGCAGGCATGGACGGCGGCGCTGTGGCGCCGCCTCGAGACGCTCCTCGTCGCCGAAATGGGCGCCGTGTGCGCAAAGGTGTACACGCTCGAACGAGTGCTGCGCCTCAAGAACGACGGCGCCACGGGCGTCAACTTCTTGGACGAGGCACTGAGCGTGAGTACTGTGTGGTTGGGAGAGGGTGGGGGAAGAAGTAAGAGAGAGAGAGAGAGAGGCTGATGGAGTGCAAATCACGACACCCCCCCCCTCCCTCCCCGCCGCGGCAAAACAGGTCCTTGGCGATCTACCCAGCTTTCTGTTCTGGACTACCGTGTCTCAATCGCTCGAGAGTGCCACTCGGGAAGCTGCCAAGTGTGAGTCTCCTCCTTTCCACGCGGGAGGGAGGGGGGGGGGTTAAGAACGGGAGCAGCAGCAGCAGACTCTGATGCGGCCTTTTGCTCTCCCCCCCACACACACACACACACAGCCTCGCCATTCGTAGCCGAAGCGCTAGGAGCAGGCTATCCTCGCCTGCTGCGTCTCTTTGCCGACTTCTTCAACCGCGTCTCCAACTTCACTGGCACGACGTATACGCAACTTGAGCAGAGGTGAGTGTGGGCGCATCGAGCGCGCGGGCTGCCGTTCAAAATTTTGGCAACTCTCAAGCTGAGAGACTCGCATGCGCTTCCCCCCCCCCTCCCCCACAACAGTCCCGAGACATCCCTCATGCTTCGCAGCGTCTCGCAGTTCGAGACCGCCTATCTCACACGCAGTGCTGCACGTCTTTCAGAAGCAAGCGGCACACTTGCTCCCAGCGGCAGCGGCGGCGCTCTTTCTCAACGGCCTGCGCGCGCTGCAGGAGCAGCAGCAGCGATCCTGGCAGACGTCAATGCCGAGACGCTCGCCCGTGTCGTGGCAAACGAACTCGATGCGGCCAGGTTTGATCCTACCTTGCTGAAGCGCGTCGCAGCGGGCGTGGAGCAAACACTGGAGGGTGTGATGGGCAAAGCCAGCAGTATGGTGAGCTTTGTGCTGGCCCCAAAAGCCACAGGGGGGCGAGCCGTTGCCCACGCACCCGTTTCTCAGCACACTCGCTGACCTACACACCACCCGCTCTTTCTCTCTCTTGCCCCAACCCCACCAACAGCGTGCCACGGATGCATCAGCATACACGCTCACTGCCAGCGAAACCACGCCGGCGCAGAGCCTCAATGCCGAACTCAGCAACTTTACGGGCCGCCTTGCGCGAGGCTTGGCGCAGGCGGAGAGCGAGGCGCCGGACGTGGTGCTGCCTGTGCTGCTGCGACTACGCGAGGTGCGTTCTTTGCCCCTTCTCCGCCC